>NC_069500.1:730530535-730553035 GCF_027579735.1 Bombina bombina | reverse complement strand
AGGTTGAAGACAAGAGGAGAGTACGGTGACGTGCAGAAGCTGTTATTTTTATATATATATATATATATATATATATATATATACAGGGGTGGAAAAATGTCACTATGGTTTACTAGTCAGGGGTTAAAAGCTACTATAGACCAGAGAGAAAAGGTTACTAGTCCACTCAATGTTAAAGACAGGAAAAAGGTCAAAATTTGAAGTTGTCTGCTGCAATTTCGTCCAGGAGTAATGGACTACTGGAAATTCCAAGCCCTTTATAAATATATATATATACATATATATATATATATATATATATATATATATATATATATATATACACACAGTATAAAATATTTGGGTTGCGTAGCCCATTAGGATATATTGAATTTTTGCTGAACTTATATTTTCAGTACTAAAAAAATAAGATCTATATTATTATTATGTATTGGTATAGCGCTGGATGTATAGCTACAGTTTAATGTTCTATGTATAAATCACATTATTTTTATGTAGCCATTTTTAACAGAGTATTACCACTCTGGCTTAATTAATACTTTCTAATTATTTGGCCATACATGTCCAAAGATATGAGAAGAATGACATAAGTTGAAAAAAGTTTATGAATTAGGAGCAATATATTCATTTAGTTCAAAACTGTCAGAGACGGTTAACACTGATGAATATAAAATTAATCATCCAGGGGAAAAATTACTGAACTGCTATAATTCATTAAGCTACACAATCCGAATTTAGCTTTTGAAGACAGTGAAATGATGCCAGAGATCCACAGATAAACACTCCTTGAACAGATTATTTTTGGCAGCAAGTATAGTAGGGCCTTATGGGAGAAATGTGCAAAGCCAATAAATGCATCCAAAAAATGTATTTATATTTTTAGTATATGAATATTATATAACCAGTTCCAGAACTATAGTAGCTAATGAAGAAAAAGCTATTATATTCTGATGGTTTATAAACGTAGCAGAGTGCATATTTTTATATTTAGTTGCATCCATTTATTAACCAAAATAGTACATTGTCCATATCATTTAATTAGGCATCCACCTCATGCCTCTACTGCCACTGAACAAAGTGTACGTTTAAACTTATGAGATGCTCTGTAGTCTTTCACCTGTGGTAACAAAATAATAGGCTCAATGTACAAAGCAGCGGATGCTGCGTTTGAGCTCTTGCGGGCCTGAGATAAAATACCCCAAGTATGTTTGTCCGGGGTGATTGATAGGCCCTGCTTGCACGAGCAGGGGTGGCATTGCAGAAGGACGTCCTTGTGCAATAGTACATCTGGGGCAGTGGACGTACAGTGTTTGCTACCCATTCACCGCAAAGGCAGGTGGACAGGTTCCCAAGTTGGGAACCTTGTTTGTCCACCTTTTAATAATACATGGGGCCCAATGTGCTTAATTCATTTAAGAACAATTCTGATGCAAACCTCTCAGCAATTGCTTTTCTTCTGGATTCTTAGGCCAGAGACTGTTGAGGGTCCACTAGGTAATTTCTATCTAAGGCTCTTCTGTTACATGGCCTTAGGGGATCATACTCGTCAACAATGCTAATCTGAAAGTTTGCCATACAGTTCAATGTTAAACACTGTTTTTCAGGTGCTTCTAACTTTTGATTGATGTAACAAATTACTTTGAAATTTGCCGGTTTTGTAGGAACCCACATTACTTATAAATGCTAAAAATTTTGTTGGAAATTGTGATTTTGAAATTAAGTGTTGAAAAAAAATATTTTTTAACATTGAGATAAGGAAACAATTGGCTTAACCTATGATAAAAAAACACCTCACCAGTCTTTATGAAATTTATCACGCATATAGATTTTATTTTTTATATTCGAATTTGACTTATTTCAGACTAGGGAAAAAAGTGAGAAAATAGGACTTGTTTAGTAATCTTTTCCTGTAGCTTTCATTAAAGGGACACTGAACCCAATTTTTTTCTTTCGTGATTCAGATAGAGCATGACATTTTAAGCAACTTTCTAATTTACTCCTATTATCAAATTTTCTTTATTCTCTTGGTATCTTTATTTGAAATGCAAGAATGTTAGTTTAGATGCCGGCCCATTTTTGTGGAACAACCTGGGTTGTCGTTGCTGATTGGTGGATACATTCATCCACCAATAAAAAAAAGTGCTGTCCAGAGTTCTGAAACAAGAAAAAAAGCTTAGATGCCTTCTTTTTCAAATAAAGATAGCAAGAGAACGAAGAAAAATTGATAATAGGAGTAAGTTAGAAAGTTGCTAAAAATTGCATGCTCTATCTGAATTACGAAAGAAAAAATTTGGGTTCAGTGTCCATTTAACCAAGATGGCAGACCTTCCAATCATCTCAAATCCAGCCAGTTGAAAGGTCTATCTCACTTTCCCACCCGCAGAGTCAAAGACCACATCAAATGTCTTGTTCTTCAGTGACTACTACTAAGCTCCTCACAGGGCAAAGAAACAGCAAACAACATATTAGTTTTCTTGCAAAATGCGCACATTTTTCAGTGTATCCACTACCTTTAGTGAGATAAGGGAGCTATAATTATTAAACTTAAGTTCTACTGGTATATGATTTTTGCAGAAAACTAACTCCAATGAGCATGGGCAAGAAACTGACTGGAGAGCTATTTTAGGTGTGTCCTAGTCCTAGCACCCACTTTAAAGAAAAATCTACTCCTTTCCCTTCCCATGGAGACCACAGGACCTTGTGGGGCTATGACAGGAAGTAATGGATCTTGTACAAATTAAGTAAAAAAAAAAATAAAGTTAAAAAATCATTTTAAAATTATGAATAATACTTATTCCAACAATTTCTATTAAATATAATCCATTGCTTAGTGGGCTTTTTTTTTTCTACTTGGATCTGCAAAGATGGTCACTGCTTCTGTGTTTTGTGCACCTTATATTTCTGTCCCCAAGGTACAGCTGCAGCCGCAGGACTTCTATGTAGATTCAAATATGTTTTTTAAAGGAAGCACTCTCCTAGAGCACATCCATCTCTAACGTCTGGACCGCTAATGCAGAGAAAATGCAATCCACTCAATTTAAATATGCATATATATTGGGCCAGATTACAAGTGGCGTGCTAAATATTTCTATTACTCTTGTGCTAACTGTGCTCAAAGGGTTTGCGCACATATTACAAGTTAGAAGAAAAAAGTTAGCGTGAGAGCAAAAGATCAGGCGCGCTAACTTCAGGATTTAGGATATCGTTACCGTGCTAACATCTCCCCATAGACTTCTAGAGCTACTAAAAAATAAACCTAATACTTATCACTCCTGTGATATCCTAACACCGCATCAGACCAACGGCGCTAAACCTGAAGTTAGTTATGAATACTTTACATTCCAATTTTATTCATGTAGAAATTTTTTATTTTTTATTTTTTTAAATAGATAATATATATATATATATATATATATATATATATATACATATATGAATATATTTTTTGTAAAATATATATCTATACTTATATATCTATAGGAAAATATACATGCATAGATATATTCATATATATTTAGAAATATCTGTTTAAAAATACAAATAACATTTTCTTCTAAGTAAAGAACATTGGAATGTAAAGTATTTCTATTAAAACACATTAAAATTGAATAAAAATGATATTGCATGTTTCAAGGTATTTAACTGGAAAGGGTTTAAAAGTGTGTGTGTATATATATATATATATATATATATATATATATATATATGTGTGCATATACACATGTATACACATATACAGACGTATAAATAATACATACACACACAATAGTCCTTTCCATTTAAATGCCTTGTCGTATACCCACTGTAATTGCTCATTGAAAGTGCAGACATAACCATCCCCATTTAATACAAAAGAAAGTTTGAGGGATATTTAAGAAAAAAAAGTATTATTCAAACAGCTATATCACATAGCATAAATTAGCAAGCTGCTGCATAACAGAGTATCATCCCCATGTCAATTACTTTGCAAACGTTAGAGACATCCCTACTCCTCAGAGCTGATGCCAACTCCCAAAATTACACAGCACACTCGTCACCATACGCACAGCATCCATATCTGTATTAAAATGCTGTTTAAAATTACTTTTATTTTTTTAAGGACAAATAATTACTTTAAATCAGGCAATTTTTAATTAACCATGTACAAGCTAATAATAATATTAATTATTATTACTATTATTAATAATAATAGTAGTAGTCATAGTAATAATAATAATTGCTAGTAAACACGTATTGGCTACACAAGATGGATGCTTTTCAGTAACACACCTAGCAATTCATCCTAAGTAGTGTGTGGCAGTTATGTGTAATTTGTTCTAGTATTTTATTTCTGTATAAATGCATTTTACACAGGAAGATCAGATAAATTTTTTTTGCCAAGATATCAGTAGGTGTTAAGTGCCTAATTACGCATCATGCTGAGGTAGTTAGATCTAACGTGACACGCAATAAATTAAAGAAAAACAATGAAGACGCGTTTAATAGATGGCAAAAGAACATTTAAATACCAGACTGAAATTGCATGTTCGAGAAATTCCTTGTGTCTTTCCTTTTATTATATCATCCTATAGTAATACATGGTTACTGCACATATAGCTTTTAGAGTATGGAAATTTTGGCATAGCATATAAAGCATTATCCTGATTATTTCTCTAGAATTTCTTTGGACATTTTACAACTCTGTGTCTGCTAATTATTTGGCAATGTAACGTTGAAAGTAAATGTCAGCCAAACAAACCGAGAAAACTGGCAGTGTTTACATTTCTAAAAACTAATTGAAACAATAAAATCATGCAAAAAAATATCATATTAAATATTAAATGCCTGCAAACAACTCTACCTGAGTTTTTTTTTCTGAAATGGTGATGCTTCCAAATTGTATTTAAAGTAGTAATGCTTTTCAAAATTAATATTAAAACAACCTGTGTGCTAAAATAATCCCAAAATTATTCTAATTAAATAAAAACACATACAGTATTTCTATTATTATTTTAATGGATACCATTTTATTTAGTGCTTTAAAAACAGGTAATTTGTTGCAGGCCTAAAAATAAATATGAATAGATAGTTGCCTTAGCAACCATTTAGGATTTGTTCTTTTTTTTTTTTTCTTTCTGATCCATGGGTTTAAAGCCGTTTTCCTAAGACTATTTTGCACTAGGGTTGCTTAAAGTTATACACATATGTGGTGGAAAGAGTTGATGCAACGCATGCCGGGAAACAAAGTGAGATTAAGGCTACTGAACATTAAAAAGAAAGTCAGTGGCCCCAAACGTTTTTGCCTTGAAACACTTATCACTTACATTAAAGGGATATTAATATCAGTTTTTATTGAGGATAATAGGGGACAAGCATGAAATACATGTAAACACTTTGTGATAGTAATGTAAAATTATTAACTATCGGCCAGATTACGAGTTTTGCGGTATGAGGGGTGCGGTGTTAACTTGCACTTAATTGTCACCACTCACTTACCTACAGCGCTGGTATTACAGGTTTTCCAAAACCCGGCGTTAACAGGCAAGAAGTGAGCGTAGAGCAAAATTGAGCTCCATACCGCACTCCAATACCAGCGCTGCTTAAGTCAGCTGTGAGCTGGTTTTACGTGGTCGTGCACGATTTCCCCATAGACATCAATGGGGAGAGCCGGCTAAGAAAAAGTCTAACACCTGCCAAAAAGCAGTGTAAAGCTCAGTAACACAGCCCCATTGATTCCTATGGGGAAACGAAATTTATGTTTACATCTAACACCCTAACATGAACCCCAAGTCTAAACACCCCTAATCTGACACGTATTAACCCCTAATCTGCTGCCCCGACATCGCCGACACCTGCATTATACTTATTAACCCCTAATCTGCCGCTCCGGACATCGCAGCCACCTACATTATACTTATTAACCCCTAATCTGCTGTCCCCAACATCGCCGACACAAATTGACCTGTAAAATAAAACCTAACCTAAGTTACACTAACACCTAACACTACACAACACCTAACACTACACTACAATTAAATAAACTCCCTAAATTAAATACAATTAACTAAATTAAATAAAATTAGCTAAATTACAAAAAAAACCCCACTAAATTACAGAAAATAAAAAACAAATTACAAGATCTTTAAACTAATTACACCTAATCTATTAGCCCTATCAAAATAAAAAAAGCCCACCCAAAATAAAATAAAAAACTAGCCTAAACTAAACTACCAATAGCCCTTAAAAGGACCTTTTGCGGGGCATTGTCCCAAAGAAATCACCTCTTTTACCTGTAAAAAAAATACAGACAACCCCCAACAGTAAAACCCACCACCCACAAAACCAACCTCCCAAATAAAACCCTAACTAAAAAAACCTAAGCTCCCCATTGCCCTGAAAAGGGCATTTGGATGGGCATTGCCCTTAAAAGGGCATTTAGCTCTATTGCGGCCCAAAGCCCTAACCTAAAAAACAAACAAACAAATACACCCTTAAAAAATCCTAATATTAACTCCCTGAAGATCTACTTACCAGGAGAAGTCTTCATCCAAGCGGCAAGATGTACTCAACAAAGCCGGCAGAAGTGGTCCTCCAGACGGGCAGAAGTGGTCCTCCAGACTGGCAGAAGTCTTCACCCAGACGGTATCTTCTATCTTCATCCATCCGGCGCGGAGCGGCTCCATCTTCAAGACATCCGGCACTGAGCATCCTCTTCTTCCGACGTCTTCTTGCTGAATGAAGGTACCTTTAAATGACGTCATCCAAGATAGCGTCCCTTAGACTCCGATTGACTGATAGAATTCTATCAGCCAATCGGAATTAAGGTTGAAAAAATACTATTGGCTGATGCAATCAGTCAATAGGATTTAACTTCAGTCCTGTTGGCTGATCCAATCAGCCAATAGGATTGAGTTTGCATTCTTTTGGCTGATTGGAACAGCCAATAGAATGCAAGCTCAATCCTATTGGCTGATAGTTACATTGGAGCTAGCTTAGGGTTTTTTTTTTTATTTTACAGGCAAGTTTGTATTTATTTTAACTAGGTAGAATAGTTACTAAATAGTTATTAACTATTTAATAACTACCTAGCTAAAATAAATACATATTGACCTGTAAAATAAAACCTAAGTTACACTAACACCTAACACTACACTAAAATTAAATAAATTCCCTAAAATAAATACAATTAACTAAATTAAATAAAATTAGCTAAATTAAAAAAAAACACACACACTAAATTACAGAAAATAAAAACAAATTACAAGATCTTTAAACTAATTACACCTAATCTAATAAAAAAAGCCCACCCAAAATAAAAAAAACCCTAGCCTAAACTAAACTACCAATAGCCCTTAAAAGGGCCTTTTGCGGGACATTGCCCCAAAGAAATTAGCTCTTTTACCTGTAAAAAAAAATACAACCAACCCCCCAAATAAAACCTTAACTAAAAAAACCTAAGCTCCTCATTGCCCTGAAAAGGGCATCTGGATGGGCATTGCCCTTAAAAGGGCATTTAGCTCTATTGCGGCCCTAACCTAAAAAAAAACCCCACCCAATACACCCTTAAAAAATCCTAACACTAACCCCCTGAAGAACCATTTGCCGGGAGAAGTCTTGAAGATGGAGCCACTCCACGCCGAATGGATGAAGATAGAATATGCCGTCTGGGTGAAGACTTCTGCCCGTCTGGAGGACATCTTCTGCCGGCTTTGTTGAGGACATGTTGCCGCTTGGATGAAGACTTCTCCCGGTAAGTGGATCTTCAGGGGGTTAGTGTTAGGATTCTTTAAGGGTGTATTGGGTGGGGATTTTTTTAGGTTAGGGCTTTGGGCCACAATAGAGCTAAATGCCCTTTCTCCAACATTGGTGTGTCCGGTCCACGGCGTCATCCTTACTTGTGGGATATTCTCTTCCCCAACAGGAAATGGCAAAGAGTCCCAGCAAAGCTGGTCACATGATCCCTCCTAGGCTCCGCCCACCCCAGTCATTCTCTTTGCCGTTGCACAGGCAACATCTCCACGGAGATGGTTAAGAGTTTTTTGGTGTTTAAATGTAGTTTTATTCTTCTATCAAGTGTTTGTTATTTTAAAATAGTGCTGGTATGTACTATTTACTCTGAAACAGAAAAGGATGAAGATTTCTGTTTGTAAGAGGAAGATGATTTTAGCAGACAGTAACTAAAATCGATTGCTGTTTCCACACAGGACTGTTGAGATGAAGTAACTTCAGTTGGGGGAAACAGTTAGCAGTCTTTTCTGCTTAAGGTATGACTAGCCATATTTCTAACAAGACCATGTAATGCTGGAAGGCTGTCATTTCCCCTCATGGGGACCGGTAAGCCATTTTCTTAGTTAAACATAAAAGAATAAAGGGCTTCAAAAAGGGCTTAAAAACTGGTAGACATTTTTCTGGGCTAAAACAATTGCTTTACTAGGCATATTATGCAGATTCTAACTAATTATTGGTATTATAATCTTGGGGAACATTTAGAAAAACGGCAGGCACTGTGTTGGACACCTTTTTCAGATGGGGGCCTTTCTAGTTATAGACAGAGCCTCATTCTGGGACTGTATAGGGGTTAAATGTAAAAACGGCTCCGGTTCCGTTAATTTAAGGGTTAAAGCTCTGAAATTTGGTGTGCAATACTTTGAATGCTTTAAGACACTGTGGTGAAATTTTGGTGAATTTTGAACAATTCCTTCATACTTTTTCACATATTCAGTAATAAAGTGTTTTCAGTTTGAAATTTAAAGTGACAGTAACGGTTTTATTTTAAAACGTTTTTTGTACTTTGTTGACAAGTTTAAGCCTGTTTAACATATCTGTACCATCAAATAAGCTATGTTCTATATGTATGAAAGCCAATGTGTCTCCCCATTTAAATTTATGTGATAATTGTGCCATAGTGTCCAAACAAAGTAAGGACAGTAATGCAACAGATAATGATATTGCCCAAGATGATTCCTCAAATGAGGGGAGTAAACATGATACTACATCATCCCCTACTGTGTCTACACCAGTTATGCCCACACAGGAGGCCCCTAGTACATCTAGTGCGCCAATACTTATTACCATGCAACAATTAACGTCTGTAATGGATAACTCCATAGCAAATCTTTTATCCAAAATGCCTACTTATCAGAGAAAGCGCGATTGCTCTGTTTTAAACACTGAAGAGCAAGAGGACGCTGATGATAACTGTTCTGACATACCCTCACACCAATCTCAAGGGGCCATGAGGGAGGTTTTGTCTGATGGAGAAATTTCAGATTCAGGAAAAATTTCTCATCAAGCTGAACCTGATGTTGTGACATTTAAATTTAAATTAGAACATCTCCGCGCACTGCTTAAGGAGGTGTTATCTACTCTGGATGATTGTGACAATTTGGTCATTCCAGAGAAATTATGTAAGATGGACAAGTTCCTAGAGGTTCCGGTGCCCCCCGACGCTTTTCCTATACCCAAGCGGGTGGCGGACATAGTAAATAAAGAGTGGGAAAGGCCCGGCATACCTTTTGTTCCCCCCCCTATATTTAAGAAATTATTTCCTATAGTCGACCCCAGAAAGGACTTATGGCAGACAGTCCCCAAGGTCGAGGGGGCGGTTTCTACTCTAAACAAACGCACTACTATTCTTATCGAAGATAGTTGTGCTTTCAAAGATCCTATGGATAAGAAATTAGAGGGTTTGCTTAAAAAGATTTTTGTACAGCAAGGTTACCTTCTACAACCAATTTCATGCATTGTTCCTGTCACTACGGCAGCGTGTTTCTGGTTCGAGGAACTAGAAAAATCGCTCAGTAAAGAATCTTCGTATGAGGAGGTTATGGACAGAGTTCAAGCACTTAAATTGGCTAACTCTTTTGTTTTAGATGCCGCTTTGCAATTAGCTAGATTAGCGGCGAAAAATTCAGGGTTTGCTGTTGTGGCGCGCAGAGTGCTTTGGCTAAAGTCTTGGTCAGCGGATGTGTCTTCCAAGACAAAATTGCTTAACATTCCTTTCAAAGGTAAAACATTATTTGGACCTGATTTGAAAGAGATTATTTCAGACATCACTGGGGGAAAGGGCCACGCCCTCCCACAGGATAGGTCTTTTAAGGCTAATAATAAGCCTAATTTTCGTCCCTTTCGCAGAAACGGACCAGTCTCTAATTCTGTATCCTCTAAGCAAGAGGGTAATACTTCACAACCCAAACCAGCCTGGAAACCAATGCAAGGCTGGAACAAGGGTAAGCAGGCCAAGAAGCCTACCACTGCTACCAAAACAGCATGAAGGGATAGCCCCCGATCCGGGACCGGATCTAGTGGGGGGCAGACTTTCTCTCTTTGCTCAGGCTTGGGCAAGAGATGTTCAGGATCCTTGGGCGCTAGAAATAGTTTCTCAAGGTTATCTCCTGGAATTCAAGGAACTACCCCCAAGGGGAAGGTTCCACAGGTCTCAATTATCTTCAAGCCAAATAAAGAGACAGGCATTCTTACATTGTGTAGAAGACCTGTTAAAGATGGGAGTGATACATCCAGTTCCAATAAGAGAACAAGGAATGGGATTTTATTCCAATCTGTTCATAGTTCCCAAAAAAGAGGGAACATTCAGACCAATTTTGGATCTAAAGATCCTAAACAAATTTCTCAGGGTACCATCGTTCAAAATGGAAACTATTCGAACGATCCTACCTACTATCCAGGAAAATCAATTTATGACTACCGTGGATTTAAAGGATGCGTACCTACATATTCCTATCCACAAGGAACATCATCAGTTCCTAAGGTTCGCTTTTCTGGACAAGCATTACCAGTTTGTGGCACTTCCATTTGGATTAGCCACTGCTCCAAGGATTTTCACAAAGGTACTAGGGTCCCTTCTAGCAGTTCTAAGACCAAGGGGCATTGCAGTAGTACCTTACTTGGACGACATCCTGATTCAAGCGTTGTCCCTGTCAAAAGCAAAGGCTCATACGGACATCGTCCTAGCCTTTCTCAGATCTCACGGATGGAAGGTGAACAAAGAAAAAAGTTCTCTGTCCCCGTCAACAAGAGTTCCCTTCTTGGGAACAATAATAGATTCCTTAGAAATGAGGATTTTTCTGACAGAGGTCAGAAATTCAAAACTTCTAAGCTCTTGTCAAGTGCTTCATTCTGTTCCTCGTCCTTCCATAGCGCAGTGCATGGAAGTAATAGGATTGATGGTTGCAACAATGGACATAGTTCCTTTTGCACGAATTCATCTAAGAACATTACAACTGTGCATGCTCAGACAGTGGAATGGGGATTATACAGACTTGTCTCCGACGATTCAAGTAGATCAAAAGACCAGAGATTCACTCCGTTGGTGGCTGACCCTGGACAATCTGTCACAGGGAATGAGCTTCCGCAGACCAGAGTGGGTCATTGTCACGACCGACGCAAGCCTAGTGGGCTGGGGCGCGGTCTGGGAATCCCTGAAAGCTCAGGGTCTATGGTCTCGGGAAGAGTCTCTTCTCCCGATAAACATTCTGGAACTGAGAGCGATATTCAATGCTCTCAGAGCTTGGCCTCAACTAGCAAAGGCCAAATTCATAAGGTTCCAGTCAGACAACATGACGACCGTTGCATATATCAATCATCAGGGGGGGAACAAGGACTTCCCTGGCGATGAAAGAAGTGACCAAGATAATTCAATGGGCGGAGGATCACTCCTGCCACTTGTCTGCGATCCACATCCCAGGAGTGGAAAATTGGGAAGCAGATTTTCTGAGTCGTCAGACATTCCATCCGGGGGAGTGGGAACTCCATCCGGAAATCTTTGCCCAAATAACTCAATTATGGGGCATTCCAGACATGGATCTGATGGCGTCTCGTCAGAACTTCAAGGTTCCTTGCTACGGGTCCAGATCCAGGGATCCCAAGGCGACCCTAGTAGATGCACTAGTAGCACCTTGGACCTTCAACCTAGCTTATGTATTCCCACCGTTTCCTCTCATCCCCAGGCTGGTAGCCAGGATCAATCAGGAGAGGGCCTCGGTGATCTTGATAGCTCCTGCGTGGCCACGCAGGACTTGGTATGCAGACCTGGTCAATATGTCATCGGTTCCACCATGGAAGCTACCTTTGAGACAGGACCTTCTTGTTCAGGGTCCATTCGAACATCCGAATCTGGTTTCCCTCCAACTGACGGCTTGGAGATTGAACGCTTGATTTTATCAAAGCGTGGGTTTTCAGATTCTGTAATAGATACTCTGATTCAGGCTAGAAAGCCTGTAACTAGAAAAATTTACCATAAAATATGGAAAAAATATATCTGTTGGTGTGAATCTAAAGGATTCCCATGGAACAAGATAAAAATTCCTAAGATTCTATCCTTTCTACAAGAAGGTTTGGAGAAAGGATTATCTGCAAGTTCTCTGAAGGGACAGATCTCTGCTTTATCTGTTTTACTTCACAAAAGACTGGCAGCTGTGCCAGATGTTCAAGCATTTGTTCAGGCTCTGGTTAGGATCAAGCCTGTTTACAGACCTTTGACTCCTCCCTGGAGTCTAAATCTAGTTCTTTCAGTTCTTCAAGGGGTTCCGTTTGAACCCTTACATTCCGTAGATATTAAGTTATTATCTTGGAAAGTTTTGTTTTTGGTTGCAATTTCTTCTGCTAGAAGAGTTTCAGAGTTATCTGCTCTGCAGTGTTCTCCGCCCTATCTGGTGTTCCATGCAGATAAGGTGGTTTTGCGTACTAAGCCTGGTTTTCTTCCGAAAGTTGTTTCCAACAAAAATATTAACCAGGAGATAGTTGTACCTTCTTTGTGTCCGAATCCAGTTTCAAAGAAGGAACGTTTGTTACACAATTTGGACGTAGTCCGTGCTCTAAAATTCTATTTAGAGGCTACTAAAGATTTCAGACAAACATCTTCCTTGTTTGTTGTTTATTCTGGTAAAAGGAGAGGTCAAAAAGCGACTTCTACCTCTCTTTCCTTTTGGCTTAAAAGCATTATCCGATTGGCTTATGAGACTGCCGGACGGCAGCCTCCTGAAAGAATCACAGCTCACTCCACTAGGGCTGTGGCTTCCACATGGGCCTTCAAGAACGAGGCTTCTGTTGACCAGATATGTAAGGCAGCGACTTGGTCTTCACTGCACACTTTTGCCAAATTTTACAAATTTGATACTTTTGCTTCTTCGGAGGCTATTTTTGGGAGAAAGGTTTTGCAAGCCGTGGTGCCTTCCATTTAGGTGACCTGATTTGCTCCCTCCCTTCATCCGTGTCCTAAAGCTTTGGTATTGGTTCCCACAAGTAAGGATGACGCCGTGGACCGGACACACCAATGTTGGAGAAAACAGAATTTATGCTTACCTGATAAATTACTTTCTCCAACGGTGTGTCCGGTCCACGGCCCGCCCTGGTTTTTTTAATCAGGTCTGATGAATTATTTTCTCTAACTACAGTCACCACGGTATCATATGGTTTCTCCTATATATATTTCCTCCTGTCCGTCGGTCGAATGACTGGGGTGGGCGGATCCTAGGAGGGATCATGTGACCAGCTTTGCTGGGACTCTTTGCCATTTCCTGTTGGGGAAGAGAATATCCCACAAGTAAGGATGACGCCGTGGACCGGACACACCGTTGGAGAAAGTAATTTATCAGGTAAGCATAAATTCTGTTTTTAAGGGCAATGCCCATCCAAATGCCATTTTCAGGGCAATGAGGAGCTTAGGTTTTTTTAGATAGGGTTTTATTTGGGGGGTTGGTTGTATTTTTTTTTTACAGGTAAAAGAGCTGATTTCTCTTGTTAAGTGTATCCAGTCCACGGATCATCCATTACTTATGGGATATTAACTCCTCCCCAACAGGAAGTGCAAGAGGATTCACCCAGCAGAGCTGCTATATAGCTCCTCCCCTAACTGCCATTACCAGTCATTCTCTTGCACCCAACGAATAGATAGGATGTGTGAGAGGACTGTGGGCCTTTTTTGGCGTTTTTGCTACGCATCAAAAAATTCAGTCAGAAGTTTATTGTCTTCCCTGCACATTCTACTAGAGCTGTGGCTTCCACTTGGGCCTTTAAGAATGAGGCTTCTGTTGAACAGATTTGCAAGGCTGCAACTTGGTCTTCTCTTCATACTTTTTACAAATTTTACAAATTTGACACTTTTGCTTCTTCGGAGGCTGTTTTTGGGAGAAAGGTTCTTCAGGCAGTGGTTCCTTCCGTATAAAGAGCCTGCCTGTCCCTCCCGTCATCCGTGTACTTTAGCTTTGGTATTGGTATCCCATAAGTAATGGATGATCCGTGGACTGGATACACTTAACAAGAGAAAACATAATTTATGCTTACCTGATAAATTTATTTCTCTTGTAGTGTATCCAGTCCACGGCCCGCCCTGTCACTTTAAGGCAGGTAATTTTTCCATTAAACTACAGTCACCACTGCACCCTATGGTTTTCCTTTCTCTGCATGTTTTCGGTCGAATGACTGGTAATGGCAGTTAGGGGAGGAGCTATATAGCAGCTCTGCTGGGTGAATCCTCTTGCACTTCCTGTTGGGGAGGAGTTAATATCCCATAAGTAATGGATGATCCGTGGACTGGATACACTACAAGAGAAATAAATTTATCAGGTAAGCATAAATTATGTTTTCTTTGGGGCAATGCCCCGCAAAAGGCCCTTTTAACGGCTATTGGTAGTTTAGTTTAGGCTAGGGTATTTTTTAATTTTGGGTGGGCTTTTTTTATTAGATTAGGTGTAATTAGTTTAAAGATCTTGTAATTTGTTTTTTATTTTCGGTTTAGGGGTTAATAGGTAGTTTATGGGTGTTAGTGTACTTTTTAGCACTTTAGTTATGAGTTTTATGCTACAGCTTTGTAGTATAAAACTCATAACTACTGACTTTAGAATGTGTTACGAATCTTGACGGGGTAGGCTGTACCGCTCACTTTTTGGCCTCCCAGGACAAGCTCGTAATACCGGCGCTATGGAAGTCCCATAGAAAAAAAGACTATATGCAATTTGCGTAAGTTGATTTGCGGTAAGGCCAAAAATGTGTACGAGACAGCTGTACCTACAAGACTCGTAATAGCAGCGGTAGTAAAAAAGCAGCGTTATGAGGCTTAATGCTGCTTTTTTACTCATAACGCAAGACTCGTAATCTACCCGTATGTATTTTTTAAAAAACCTTTTCAATGTACATTCATTATTTATTTCGACCCCTTTTCCTGTATTTTAATCCTGATAATTTGGGGGTTTTAAAATTTCCATGAAATTCAGTGCTGCCATGTTGAAACTTAGGTTTTCCTTATCTAAATTGTTCTGCTGAGGAAAATTGGAGACAAATAAAGTGAGCAGGAAAATATAATTTAGTAGCCTCTGATGAAGAAGGAAGGCTTCCAACTTTCCAAGGCCCTGGTGGCGAATCACTGAGAGCCTCTGAGGAAGCGAGTTTACTTGTGAAACGTGTAAGACCACACACCCCTTGTGTCATTAAGGTTTGGCAAACACTTGTTGCAACCAAGCTTGTATTTTGAGCTGCTCTTTACACAGCAGCTATTTGACTTTTTTACCTGCTTTTATGCTGCATAAATTTTGTCACAAAAAGTATTTAGAAAGTGTAGAAGCTCCTGCCGTTGGACCTGCTTGATAGTGGGTAATACCGGATCACATAAGGACACTATAAACGGGACCGGAAGAGACTGTCCCATAAGATATTCACACTCGCTTGTCATACCTTATATTGTTTGAGGGCATCTTTGTGATTAGAGTCCCTTAGGGCAGCGGTTCCCAACCTTTTTTCTCTCCTGTACCCCTTGATTAGGCTTTTCATTTATGAGTACCCCCTCTCTTCATTACCCCCACCCATCCCTCAAAATAAAGGAAGCACTTTTTTATAGGGGAGGTAAGCTATACCTGAATTGCATACGACTGTACGTGTATCAACAGGATTAAAGCTCAGATCTTATTCTCAGGAGTCCTGCTGTGTGGCTGGTGCCCCTGGCAGCTGCCTGGTTGCTCCTAAACAAGGCCCTGGGGGGGAGTCAAAGTGTAATGATCATAAAAATAAATATTTAAATTTGTGAGATCAGATCGATATTAACCACCCAGTTGGAAGTGAAGCAATCTGAATCAAGCAAGCACTAGAAGCAGTACTTTACTTACCGGCACTGACTTAGACCTGCCTCGCCTGTGTGACTCGCAATCTCAACGGCTCTATCACACGTGTCCACGTAGCTATGCTGCTGCAGTGCCGCTTCTATTTGAGCACTTGCAGTCAAAATTGTGTGCATGGGACAGAGGTGGGTGGAGCAGGAGGCTAAGCTGTCTGGTGACACGGGGTGATCATTAATATGTGGACCGGAGTCATCCACACCCGGTCCACATATTTCAGGTGCAGGGGCTCCCATCTGCCTATATGCCAGGCCAGGACTTCATTTGTCACTTTCCGGCTAAATGCTCCTTCCTTCCACAGTTCCACGATGCTTATTAGTTGATGACCCATTGAGAGTGCCCCCCCGACCCTCCCCCCGCATCTTCCGCCATTACCAACAATATTTTTGCGTACCCCCAACTGGCCTGCCAAGTACCCCCAGGGGTACACGTACCCCAGGTTGGGAACCGCTGCCTTAGGGGAATGAAATTATTTTATGTTTACATTGTTTTGTAATCCAGATTTGTTATTAAATACTTAATAATGAATTAAAATAGCAGCTGTTACTCCAAGTATTTTACGGACACATTTATTTTGCAAAAGTATATCATATTTGTAGAATTTCATATTGCAAATATAGCATAGCGTGCACAGTTGAATATATATATATACACACACACATGTACTTGCATACAGAAACATACTGACATTTATTTCCCTTTAACATGCTCATATGTAAGACTCTATAAGAGTCAATGTCTTCTGTATCAGTATGTTAATTTATGCTTTGGTTTTGTCTTCCTGGTGTGATTATTGCACCCTTGTATAGTTATGTGTGATATCCTTTAACTCTATAAATTACAAACAGTATTAACAATATAAACAATTCATTTGAAAATAGCTATTCAGATACAGACGAGGAGCCACAAAAACAATGGATACTCCATAGCTAAAAAAAAACTACAGATGTTTGTTGAAAAATGAATGTATTCGACCTTAACATTAAAGTGCCATAAAACAGGTTGAGATTTGTGCATATCATTAAAGGGCTAATTAATTTAAAATAGTTTGCATAAAAAATTGTTTAAAAATTGCTGGCAAGTATTTTAAAATAATTTTCAAACATAAGCTAAATGAATTACATAGCTAAACTGCCTAGAGCAGCCAACTTCACCCCTCTTATCAGTGTTTAGACACAGGCATTGTATTTCAACTGAGTTCACAGCTTCTAGGCATGCTCCAGCAGATAATCCCTATGCATTTGTGTATTTTACCAAAAGCACAATAAACATAGATACAGCCATAAAAGGAGTTGTGTGGGGGGAGTTAGAGCTTTACAATTCAGAAACTAAAAAGAAAGGGTTAATGGCAAGGCACTGCAGTATAAATTTGCAGGAAAAGTAATTAAAGTACATATTATATTATTTTGTCTCTATCCTAACTTGTTTTATGTCCCTTTAAGGTTTATGTAAACTGAGATCCTGCTAATATGCATACACAGTTTCCTCTAGTGCATGTGCTGTAAATAACAGCACTGTACTTTACCATATATGGGCATATAAATGAAGCGCGTATATTTCACCCGTCCTCCACAATTTTTACTCCCATAAGCTAACATAGAATCGTGTCGCAAATCGGTATAACATATTTAGCGCAAGGACTTAGGCAGGCGCAGCAAGCCTTACGCTGAAAATGTTAGCACCGTAACTCCCGTTATTGCCTGAAAATATTAACTAACACCTAACGCATGCGCAATATCTATCTACCTGTTAACCGACAACCCCCACCGCAATAACTAATAAAGTATATTAACGCCTAATCCGCCATTAACCCACATCGCAATAAAACTAATAAAACTATTAACCCCTAATCCGCCATTAACTCACATCACAATAAACCTAATAAATGTATTAACCCCTAATCCGCCATTATTATTTTTATTATTATTATCGGTTATTTGTAGAGCGCCAACAGATTCCGCAGCGCTATTAACAAAGGCGGAGTACAAAAAAACAGTTATAGGGATCAAATGGGTAGAGAACCCTGCCACGAGTTGCACTGTTGTAGTCAGCTCTTGAGAAGGTGATCAACAAACAGCTGGACTCCTAAGCTTACATGCTAAGGGGGTTCAGGGGATAGCAATGGTGGAGAGGAACTGGTATAAAGAAAGGTTATCATAGGTTGTATGCATCCCTGAACAGTAGAGTCTTTAGGGAGCACTTGAAGCTTTTAAAACTAGAAGAGAGTCTTGTGGAGCGAGGCAAAGAGTTCCACAAGATGGGAGCCAGTCTGGAGAAGTCCTGTAAACGGGAGTGTGATGAGGTGACAAGAGAGGAGGAGAGTAGGAGGTCGTGAGCAGAGCGAAGGGGACAGGAGGGAGAGTATCTGGAGACAAGGTCTGAGATGTAGGGGGGAGCAGTGCAGTTGAGGGCTTTGTATGTCAGAGTGAGAATTTTGTGTTTGATCCTAGAGGTAAGAGGAAGCCAGTGAAGAGATTGGCAGAGAGGTGCAGCAGATGAAGAGTGACTTGTAAGGAAGATGAGTCTGGCAGAGGCATTCTTTAAGGATTGTAAAGGAGCTAGGCGGTAGGTAGGGAGACCAAAGAGGACAGAGTTGCAGTAATCGAGGCGGGAGAGGATGAGAGAGTGGATTAAAATCTTAGTTGTGTCTTGTGTAAGGAAGTGTCTAATTTTAGAGATGTTTTTAAGGTGGAAGCGGCAGACTTTAGCCAAAGACTGAATGTGAGGAGTGAAAGAAAGATCTGAGTCAAATGTGACCCCGAGACATCGGGCATGCGGGTAGGGGTAATGATGGAGTTGTCGACAGTTATAGAGAGATTTGGGGTGGAGAGTTTTGAAGAAGGGGGGAAAATAAGGAGCTCAGTTTTGGAGAGATTTAGCTTGAGGTAGTGAGAGGACATCCAGTTGGAGATGTGAGAAAGACAGTTAGTGACACGGGTTAGCAAGGAAGGAGAAAGGTCTGGTGCAGAGAAGTAGATTTGGGTGTCATCGGCATACAAATGATATTGTAAACCGTGGGACTTTATTAGGGAACCTAGTGATGACGTGTAGATTGAGAAGAGAAGGGGACCGAGGACAGAGCCTTGCGGTACTCCGACAGAAAGTGGTGACGGGGCAGAGGAGGCCCCAGAGAAGGCTACACTAAAGGTACGGTTTGACAGGTAGGAAGAGAGCCACGAGAGGGCTGTGTCACATATGCCGAAGAATTGGAGGGTTTGGAGCAAGAGAGGGTGGTCAACAGTGTCAAAAGCTGCGGACAGATCAAGGAGGATAAGCAGAGAGAAGTGGCCTTTTGATTTTGCTGTAAGTAGGTCGTTGGTAACCTTAGCAATTGCTCACATCGCAATAAACCTAATAAAACAATTAACCCTCAATCCACCATTAACCCACAACGCAATAAGCCTAATAAAACTATTAACCCCTAATCCGCCATTAACCCACAACACAATAAACCTAATAAAACTATTAACCCCTAATTTGCCATTAACCCACAATGCAATAAGCCTAATAAAACTATTAACCCCTAATCCGCCATTAACCCACAACGTAATAAACCTAATAAAACTATTAACCCCTTATCCACCAAACCCACACAACGCAATAATCCTAATAAATCTATTAACTCCTAATCCGCCAAACCCCCACAACGCAAATGGCTAATTATATTACTAAACCCCCTAAATGAACACCCCCTAAATTAAAAAATACTAAGTTACAATTAAAATAGAAAAGCTAACACTACTTAAAAATAAAAAATTAAAAATTTAATTAATCTAAGATTACAAAAAATAAAAAGTCTAACATTATATAAAATAATAAACCAAATTATCAAAAATAAAAAAAAATTAACATGATTTGAACAGCCAATAGGATTTCAGTAGCTCTCATCCTATTGGCTGATTTGAATTTGAAGAATCAAATCAGCCAATAGGAATGCAAGGGACGCCATATTTAAACGCATACCTTGAATTCTCAATTCAGTTTACGGTGGCGATTGTACAAAGAGGATCCTCCAAGCTCCATGGCTCCACGGTCCTTGGTCTTGCTCCTCGCACATTTCTGCTCCGCGCCGGCTTGGTCCTGGATGAAGAAGGAAGTGGTCCCCGCTTGGAAGAAGATGTCGGTTGCTTGGAAGAAGACTTCACCGCCTGGAACAGGACCTTCTCCGGCGGACTTCAGGAACGGTGAGTACCTATTTGGGGGTTAAACTTAGGCTTTTTTTTTATTTTTCGGGGGTTTTGTTTTTTTCAATTAGGGATTTATTGGGCACTCTTAAAATAGCTGAATGCCCTTTTAAGGGTACTAAAAGAGCTGAATGCCCTTTTAAGGGCAATGTCCATACAAACGCCCCTTATAGGGCAATTGGTAGGTTAGGATTTTTTAGTGTTAGGTTTATTTATTTTGGGGGGTATGGTGGGTGGTGGGTTTTACTGTTAGGGGGGACTTTTTTTTTTTAAATGCAAAAGACCTATTTAACTTAGGGTGATGCCCTACAAAAAGCCCTTTTTAAGGGCTATTGGTAGTTTAGCATTAGATTAGTGGGTGTTTTTATTTTGGGGGGGGGGCTTTTTTAGTTTCTTAGGGATTAGGTTTCATTTTTTTATTTTGAATAATTTTGTTTATTATTTTCTGTAATGTTAGACTTTTTTATTTTTGGTAATTTTTGATGAATTTATTTTAATTTAATTTTAGGTTTATTTTTCTAAGTACTGTTAGGATTTTTTATTTTAATTATAATTTAGTATTTTATTATTTTATGTAATTTGGGGTTAATTTAGTGGGTGTTAGGTTAGGGGGCTTAGTAATTAAATTAGTTTTTTGCATTGTGGGGGTTTGGCGGATAAGGGGTTAATAGGTTCATTAGGGTACTTACATTGTGGGGGTTTGGCGGATTAGGGGTTAATTGTTTTATTAGGATT
Source organism: Bombina bombina (assembly GCF_027579735.1). Lineage (NCBI taxonomy): Eukaryota > Metazoa > Chordata > Amphibia > Anura > Bombinatoridae > Bombina > Bombina bombina. Next base: position 730,532,013 of record NC_069500.1, on the reverse strand, counting down.
ATTGTGTTGTGTGGATTTGGCGGTTTAGGGGTTAATAGTTTTATTAGGATTATTGCGTTGTGTGGGTTTTGCGGATTAGGGGTTAATAGATTTATAAGGTTTGTTGCGATGTGAGTTAATGGCGGATTAAGGGTTAATAGTTTTAATAGGTACTTTGCAAAGTGGGTTAATGGCGAATTAGGGGTTAATACATTTATTAGGTAGTTTGCGATGTTGGGGTTGGTGGATTTACGGGTTAATACTTTAACTAGGTAGATCGCAATGTGGCTGAATAGTGGATTAGGGGTTAATAGTTTAATTAGGTATATTACGTTGTGGGGGGTTGTCGGTTTAGGGGTTAATACATTTATTATTATTTGCGATGTGGGGGGATTGTGGATATAGGGGTTTTACGTGTCAGGTTTATTTTTGTGAGGCGGGTTATACTTTTACTGGAGATTTGATATATTTTTTTATTTTCTTAGGCGCCGGCAGTTTCTATAGTGCCGTAAGTCACTGGCGACTTCAGAAATGTGTATTTACGCACATTTCTGGACATCGCTAGTTTATCCGATTTACGGCACTTTATGATCTGCTGGTGCCGTATATGTGATACCCCGATGTGCGAGGTGAAATTACGGGCGGCGCAGGTTTCAGCAGTTACGCGGAAGCTTGCGCCGCATATGTAATCTCGCCCTATGTGTTTGGAGCAAAGTGCATGACAGTTACACCTGTATGTCTGACTGAATAACATATACTGTATTGTTGTTTTATTTTTATTTGTATGGTTTATCAAGATGTGAAATAAAAGAAATGTGAGCTTTATAACCCTTTTGTTCAGTGTTTTTACATTCTGTGTTTTGTTGGGTTGCCATGTTAACTGGGGTCTGAAAGGCACGCTTACATGGCAATGTGGTATCTGATTTGGTTTGTTTTTCAGTGAATTGGAGGTGAGCGTTTGTTGGTTATTATATAGAGTGTTTGTTGCTTTATATATATATGTGTTTATACTGTGTGTGTATGTATATATATATATATATATATATATATATATATATATATCAATCATATAATATAATCACCATTGTTCGGCTCCTAAGTAAGTGTGCGGGACTAGTGCTTTGCTGATCCCTACTATACCTGACATTTTATTACTCATCAACTGCAGTTTCTTACTTTCCGTGGATACACTCACACTCACCTTTATATATATATATATATATATATATATATATATGTGTGTGTGTGTGTGTGTGTGTGTGTGTGTGTGTGTGTGTATGTAACCACTTTGGGGGTTTTTTTCTGTTGGGGGGAGGGGTTTATGGATATAATTTTGTTGCTGGTCTGAGAAAGGGGTGAAAGCCCTTATACGTCACTATGAAATAAAGAATATATATATATATATATATATATATATATATGTATATGTGTGTGTGTATAGATATATAGATATGTGTATATATATATATATATATTTGTGTGTGTATAGATATATATGT